>NC_056747.1:98046658-98071658 GCF_019279795.1 Protopterus annectens
GAGTGTTGAGAAGGCAAGGGCAGAGAAGAAATATTTAAAGAAAAAAAAACTGAAGCTTCAGTTTAGTAAAAGTTCCCCTGCAATGGTTCATGGACTGAATCCTTTAGTGGGAATGGTGAATGATATAGCTGCATTTCTGCCAGGGCCTGCATCAGTTCCTTTACTAGTGAGCGCCTCAAGATAGGTGATTTTGATCACTGCCCTAACAAATGCTGATTCAGGGACTCTGAGAATGAATTCAACACCAGAAGGGACAACATGACTTACTGCATTCTGGTAGCATGTTTTTTTTTTCTTTTAATTTGCTGTAGTTTACTTTAACTAGGAATACAAAACAGATCATTTGCAGATCTACAGCAGCTGAGATATGTACTGTGTACACATGGATAGCTTAGAGCAACCAATATACCGTAACGGGCTATATGCTAAAAGAAAAAAAGTAATTGCCAAAAAAAAAAGAGCAACTCATAGGGACGAGCTGTCTGATTCACCTAAACAAGAAAATGAGGTCTAATAAAGTCCATCAAGGCCACGTACGAGGTCAAGGTAGCCCCCCCATCTTAAGGACAATCACAAGGCCTTATTCATTTATGTCCAGAACCTTAAAGGTAATACTCAGTATTGTGCAGAACTGGTGGAAAATGGCAAAACCTTTAATGAGAAAGGGTGAACTATCAAATTAACTGGCTGATTAAAGTTATCTTTAACTTCACCACCCCACTACCCTCTGTGAAATCTCTCTTCTAGCATATATCCCCAGCTGTCAACAGGGAACAGATTTTGGAGGTTTTCATTAAGGCCAAAGTCAGTGGGCCCTCACAATATCATTTGCCTCCTAAATAGCCTAAAATATGACCTAGAAGAACCATTTGAGGTATTCTTCTACTACAGCCTCAAAACAGGTTATGTGCCACGTGAATGGAGGGCAGCAATGTTCATACCTCTTCATAAGAGTGGACCAACTGACACAGGGAACTACAGACCCATCAATCTGACAAGTCTAATATGCAAAGCCATGGAACAAATTATCATGGAAATGATCAACAAGGGCACTGGCAAACTACAGATGCCAGACCCATCCCTGTATGGCTTTAAGGGAAGGTCTTCTACTTAATCTGATAGACTTCCTTAGAGAGGGTCACTGTGGTGATGTATGTTGGGGAGAACAGTGTATACCCCCTACACTGACCTGGCCAAGGTGTTTGATACAATAGCCCACTCGGATATTGTTGACAAATTCTCATAACTTTGTAAAACTCCTTACATAACTTGCTGGAATTCCATCTGGCTCACAGATAGGACTCAAGAAGTCAGGATTGGTGCGACCACCTCCACCAGGAGACTGGTCAACAATGCAGTACCCCAGGGCTCCACATTTGGCCCATTCCTGTTTGGCATCTACTTCTCAGAATTCCAGGCTAATGTCAGAAACCTTTGGCTCACTAAGTTTGCAGATGACTGTAAATTGGGAGCGGTCATAGATTTCTCCAGAACACCAGCATCTTACAAGAGAGTATAACACACACAAATTACTTGTGTCAATACCACAGGTTGAGACCAAACATGAAGTAATGCATTACAGTGTCCTTTGGGAATTCGTCCACCCAAGCTAATTATTTCATTGGTAAACCACTCTAAGAGCTGACCTGAAAATTATGGATCTGGGAACATATGTAGACAGTAATCTGGTGTTTGACCAGCATGTAGCCAGGATAGTGAGAAAATCATTCTATGTCACCTAACTCAAGCAGAGGAACAGCATGCAGTTTATAAGAAGTAATAGTACCACTCTACTCAGCCCTTATCAGACCCATCATTGAGTACCACGCCCTCTTTGGTATAGGGTGTATATTACATTATCGAAAATGTAAAAGTTTGAATGTCATATGGTCAAAGCCATATGATCAAACTTTTATAAGTTCAAAAAGTTAAAAAAATAAACAGAAAAAAAACTACTTGACCATTTTGGGTGGGGGGGGTTCACCTTCACCCCCCCATACACCCCACCCTTTAAATATTCCAATTCTGAGATTGCACTATAATGCAGTAAAGGGAAATCTTCCCATTCCGCACTGTATGGAGATCTCCGTTGAAATGTTTGAACTTTTAAATGTTTGATTATATGGTGTCGACCATATGACATTTGAACTTTTAAAGTTCGATAACGTAATATACACCCTTTGTTCTATACCTAGCTAAGCACATGGAATAGTTAGAATGCCCTCAAAGGTTCCTCACTAGAAGAATCCAGGGTATGAATACCCTGCCCTATGCAGATTGTCTTAAGGTCTTATCTCTGTAGTCCGTCTCCTACAGGTTACTGAGAGGTGACCTATGTCTAGCATAAGGGACCCTTAGATCCAGGTCTGATGGATCTCTTGCACATCTGCTAGACAAATAGCACCAGAAACATTAGATCCAAGGAGCTAAACTTTGTTTGCGACATAACTAGAACCTGCTTATGGGACCGATATGTCTCAAAAGATCCCTGCATTATGGAATAATCTCCCCATCTACTTGAAGCAGAGTTCAACCCTGACTCTACTCATAAGAGAACTTGATCATTAGATGTGAAATCCCAATTTCACTGCTGGTCTGGCCCTCGTGTCTCTGATGGACAGAGGTCAACAGTAAGTAAATTAATCCCAACTAACATACCCCCCCCCCATATAACCGTTAGCTACCTCTTTATTTATACCATGTTTTGTGTCCAAGGAAATGTGGGACAAAATTGGGTTGGATTGCATTGCTAGGCTTGTAAACTCTGGTGGTCATTGACGTGGTATAAACCTATGACCTTATTCTAACAGCTTACGTTTGGTTTGTTTTAGCAGAGTATAAACCTATGACCTTATTCAAACAGCTTACTTTTGGTTTGTTTGATTGCACTGAATTATGCAGATGAGTTCAGGCAAACTGCATGAACTAGATTACCCAGCAAAACCTATACAGACATAACTAGTATGTGCAACTGCTTACAGACAGTAACTGTAGATGAACACTGAACTCTGTACCCAAGAAGTGTGAGCTCAAATTTTAACCAGAAAGCAGCATTAGAAATCTTGAATAAAAGGGAGCTGATATTTGTGCATCACTGGCATATTCTAACCAGTGACTAATCTGTATAACTTAACCTTTTCTGTTACACTGACAAGGCATTGAACCATTGTATTGGGACACCAGTTGAATGAGTTTGCCAAAGCCAGCACAGAGAATTGTTCATTATTAAAATAAAATCCCTTTTGTGATGGTCCCTAATTCTTCACATCTGACATGACAAGAACCTCCGAGTATCTGCTGGTTTTCAGCTCCACGATTTTTTTTCTTTAAGAAAACAGTTCATAATACTATTAAATTTATGTTAGTAAAATGTTTACAGCAAATGTAATTGCTTTGTGAGAAGCAGTTTTGCAAAGTCAGCACTTTGTATTATCTGTATACCATGGTAACAACTGCCAATGGAATTTTGTTGGAATGTTGTTCCTTTAAGAATGAATATAACTTGGGGAAATGTTTTGTAAAACATTAAAAAGGCTTAATTAATTCATGTATTTTCATTCTTGCTGGAAAAGAATGAAGGCCATAACATGACTGATGCATTACCCGTGATATAGTGATGAGTCTAATTCAAATGGAAAGAACATCAGACCTTAATATCTCCTGACACAGACCAATAAGTGGATCAGTCTTTCAAAAGCAGTTACAGTAGTTCATGCAGGAGGGGGTAGTGTAGACTGCTAAAGAAAAATGGCTGAACATTATGCTTTATTCTAAGGATTACTGCCCAAATGACTCTTCTGAAATTAATAATACTAATATACAGAAGAATGACCACCTGGTAGACCGAGTGATTTGTAGCCGCCTCATATTTGCTAAAACTGTTGGTTCAATGTCTGACTCCTTCTGCAGCTCTTGTTTTACAATCACATACAAGGCTGGAAGTACTGAGAATCTGAGTAAGAAGCACATCTCCCAGACACAGTTCACGTAACAGACTGAGCACTGTTTTACACGTTATCCACTACTAATGATGCATTTGGTTTCTATACAATCACTTTTAGAAAAACACTGGGCTGTTTTCCCTCATGAGACTTAACAGGGTAAAAGGAATAAGTAGATAGCTCCACACCCCAATCATTGGATGCGCTGGATGGGCCAAGAACACAGCCTTTTTAATTCTACAGACAATTTAGGAGTAAATACAAAGCATCAATCTGGAAAGGGAAGTCTAAGCATTTCCAAAATGTACAAAGCACTTCCTTATCTGGTGCCAATATGTTCTGAAAAGGAACTAAGCGGCTACTAATGGGGGGAGCAGTCGTAACATCTGGCCATCGGCTTGCGTTATCTTTCTCTACTAACTCCCGCAAGGATAATCCACAACAGTTTAATAAACAATTCTTTGAAACTGCTATCAGTATTTTGAGAAGAATAACAAATCCAACCCCATCCCCTGACAGATCTCTTAACAGAAAGGAATGTTGCTAGATGTTTGCACCTCCTCCTCAGTCTGCAGCCCATCAGCCATTTGATACTAAAGGAAAAGCTCCTGCAGCTAATGGAATACCTTCAAAAAGCAAACGCATGACTGCAAACTTCATTTTGAGACCTAGAAATACAAAATAAAGGGCTGTATCTTGCTAGCAATCTGCAAGGAAGCAATTATATGCATCCACAAAAGATCTTATAAAAATTCAAAGCATAATTTAAGAAAAAATAGGCCATTAACACGTAGCTGCCTTTCTCGCCACACAAGGACTTTTTACATAATCCTCAGCTTTGGTTTACACCTGAGCCATGGATTAAATACCTCACTAATCAGAGTCGGAGCACATTATGCATACCATCTTGGGTCTCACCTGATTAGCCAAGTTTGATTAACCCAGTCAACAAAGTGTAAATAAATAAACTTTCTCAGAGCATTGGATGACAAAGGGAAAACTGTAATTGTTATGCTTAAACTTTCAAAGGTCTTTGACATTGTCAGAGACTCTCTACTGATCTGATTATATAAGTCCTTAGAGACCTGCAGACAGATGATACTCTCATCTACTTATGGGACGGAATGCACAAGTTCAGCTGGATTATTGCCACCTCTGTATAACCGAAAGTAGTCCTCAAGCATCTATAGTAGTTTGTTACAGTTATTTTGGTAAATTCAGGATCACTTTTAAGTTTCACAGTATTATACTGCTGGCTTCTTTCAGTGAAATACAGCAAATAGACACCACAACACCACACTGGAACTCGGGCACAGTCAGTGGAATGGTTACTGCAATACCAAATATTAGCCCCACAAAAACATCTGCATCATTATGAGGTCAAAATAATGGCAACTTAACAGAAAAATGTTAGTGGAACTTCTCAGGTTAATCAAAAACACAACTGAGGTACTTTCTATCTGCAACATCTGGAGATGCTATCAAGCCCTGACTTTGAGTATGTAAATTATATAACAGGTGAAATGCATAAAAGTTTTGGGTTTTAAAGAGTCAAACATTTTGAAGGGGGCAATATTTTTACCCATCACAAAGGCACCAAGTATAATGGCTTTAAACACACAAACAGAAAGATAGAAGAAAGCAAACAATGAAGTGAATGGTATTCAGAATGACATACACACGCATGTAAATTAAGCCTTTTAATATAATAATGTTAGGATATGTACTTCATTTCTAAAAAAAAATATATATAAAAAGGGGTAGTTATGTATGGGGCTCTGAGTTTCATGTACAGATAGCTTGTGTATTCATCTGGAGGGCACGGATCTGGATACTGGTGTATAGTTCCAAAAATCATGGTTACTGCATTGGCTGCAACTGCTCTGCTAAAAGGACAGTTCAGTACTTTCTCTCTGGCAAAACAAAATTAAAAACATTAACCTTCATTTATTATTTTCAGCTTGCCTGGGCTGACACAGGGATCAACACATGTGAATAGATAAATATAACTGCAGCAATGTGTCAGTCCAGTGCCTGCTCTGTACCAAGTAGTAACTGAGTTTATCTACAACTTCTTCAGAAAAGATACCCAAACTGCAGGGGGTGGCACCCAAGAACAGCAAGAAAGCTGTTGCTAGTGGTTTCCAGGACATAAGTAAAAAGAGCAGGTGATCTGTCCTGTGTTTCTTCTCCTAATCACTGCAGTTTATTAATCCCAGAGAGTATTTACTTATTTGTTAACCATGGTAAAGCACTGATGCACATGGACCTTTTTCAAACTCAGCCTGTTAGTGCTAAGTGACTTGCTCAGAATTGCAAATTAGGATACTGTGGCTGAGGAAGTCGTAGCTTGGACCAGAGGAAGAAGCTCATTGACAGCTCATAGCCTTAATCCTCTGGGATTAGAGATGGTAGTAGAAGACTGCATTCATTACAGAAGGAAGTGTCTAATCTGTCGGGTGCCTCGTAAGCTGAAAAGACCTTTGCAAAAACCTCATCTGATGGCTGTGAATGGCCACAGATGATTGCATCATCTTTCTCATCTAATTACAAACAATATATGCTCATTATCTGGGCTATAGTTGTACCCCAGATTCCTTTGACTGTAGTATTTACCAGTGCATAGCAGTGTTAGTTTGATGGTGTCCTCCGTCTTTGATATAATTACTACTACCTTGTCAGTAGTAGGCTTTGTATCAGGTGAATGTCATTATTTCCCCTGGTACTTCACCTACTACTACAGCACCATTATTTTCGTTTTAGATTGTTCACCTGATCAAGGTTTTAGCTGTCTGTAGAATGTTAGTTAACTGTGTCCACACTTTCTTTTGTAATCTGAGGGCTCCTGGCTGACAGCAATAACAGCAGTTTTATTGCGGTGCACTTTTAGTGTTGAGCATCTATGTTAGACTTCATCTGAAGAGAATTCCAGATGCCCATCTATTTTGCATATTTTCTGCACTGCACACTGTGTAACAGTGCATCAGTAGTCACTGATGACCAACGTTTGGAACCTCCTTGCCTTTGACAGTCCTCATTTTGAACACTTTCTTACAGCTCGTGGGTGCCTGAATGTGCAACACGGCATGTGGGAGATTAATAACTTCATTATGGCTATGGGTTACAGTGTCAGTTTGTTTGGATACTACATAGATGATTTTATGTACATTTAGGGTTCCAGAGCTGGGTGCCACCATAGCTCACTATAGCAGTTTTCATCAATGAATGTGTTGCTTTTTTTTATTTAATGTCTGGCTTGAAGCATGTGTGCAGCAGACCTCACTGAAGATATTTTTGTTGGAAATCCTTGGAATCGTGGAAAAAAGTCTGTTGTATAAACATTTTTGTTATGCTGACTGTAAGACTAAAAATATGATATGCTACGCATTTTGTGAATATTATGTGTTTTATATAGGGAAAACCAATGGATGTTTTAAAGATAGGATTCTCAAACAGGAATAGTAAAACCAGTAATGCTCTAGCCTTGCCTGTTAAAAACTTTGGCCAGCAACATAAATTTAAGCTTGTTTTAGAACTGATCAATGTGGATATCGGGGTGTCGATGTTAAGAACAAAACTGAAGTAAAGGAGAAAACTTGGATTTTAAAACTGCAGTGTTATAAACCACCAGGGATTAATGGACTGGTCTCTTTGAAACCTATTCTAAAGACATGATCACTCCCTCATTGATACAGCTGTGCTTTCTCTTCTGCATGATTTTTCAATGGATTGTTTTACAGTACTCGTGATAACATGATTGTTTCCTTATCTAATATATGTGTTGTTTGCATCCCAAGGTAGTAATCTTTTATATTTTATACTTGATGTCCAGTATGTTGTTGTTAGCTCATATGCTTTTATTTTTGAGAGTATAGTTTTCCTGTTGCGTATTTCATGGTTTTTGAATGTTCTTTTTCCTATGGGCCATGCCCGTTTGCTACATCAGGTTTTACTAAGGAAGCTTGATTGATTTACTTTATGCCATGCCAATTTGTTATGTTACAATACGTGTGAGACATAGAGTAGAGAAAGTATATATTCTTATTTTTCTATGTTGTCCATCATCTTTAGAAAAAATATAACTTTTGCATCTTTATGAACACAGAAGAAAGGACATATCCAAGTCTTGGATATGTGAGTAATCTTGACAGATTCCTTTTTAAGTAGGTTCATTATGATAACCTAAGTAGCCTGTCTATGGAGCAAGGGATTTTCTTAAATATATTATTGATACCTTTTGATTTGTATCAAGTATGCCATTTTCAATTAGATGTTTTTGATTGGTTTTATTTGTTTAAGTAGCTGGATGTTTTTTTTCCTTGTGTAGGTCTGATGAAATTGTCTTAGAACTGTGAAAGCGCTCACCTGTTTGTTTTCTATTATATACTGTGCATTTTTAATGTATTTTTTGACTGTCACATTCTTTTTATTTGAAATATTTTAGCATTGCCTTGGTAGTTGCTGGATTTTTTTATAGTATAATCTTTGGTAGCTTTGATACATTCCTGTTGTCCTCCTATTTTCTGGTTGACTATGTTTACTGATAAGGTGGGTGTAGTAATTAAACCAACCAGCCAATGATACTAATACTCTTCAAATAAAACTAACATAAGTTAACTTCTAGTGCAAAAAAGGGCTCGTACTAAGTGCCAATAAATGCGGTATCCTTTCCACAGATTCCTACTCCATTGTCAGTGACACCCCAGCCTGTAGTGAGTTCGTGGGTCACAGACTGGAGCACCTTTGTCGATGGCTCCCTCTTCTTTAATCACTATGCAGCAAGTATAGCCGAAAACTCCTTCGATAGCTCACAAATGATCATAAAGGGCATCTTCATTATTACCCCTGTTAAACCCCTTCGATAGCTCACAAGTGATCATAAAGGGCATCTTCATTATTACCCCTGTTAAACCCCTTTGATAGCTCACAAGTGATCATAAAGGGCATCTTCATTATTACCCCTGTTAAACCCCTTCGATAGCTCACAAGTGATCATAAAGGGCATTTTCATTATTACCCCTGTTAAATCCCTTCGATAGCTCACAAGTGATCATAAAGGGCATCTTCATTATTACCCCTGTTAAACCCCTTCGATAGCTCACAAGTGATCATAAAGAGCATCTTCATTATTACCCCTGTTAAACCCCTTCGATAGCTCACAAGTGATCATAAAGAGCATCTTCATTATTACCCCTGTTAAACCCCTTCGATAGCTCACAAGTGATCATAAAGGGCATCTTCATTATTACCCCTGTTAAACCCCTTCGATAGCTCACAAGTGATCATAAAGAGCATCTTCATTATTACCCCTGTTAAACCCCTTCGATAGCTCACAAGTGATCATAAAGGGCATCTTCATTATTACCCCTGTTAAATCCCTTCGATAGCTCACAAGTGATCATAAAGGGCATCTTCATTATTACCTCTGTTCTTTTCCCTGACTTTACTCTGTCTAGACTACAGTACAACCATTGGCATGCATCTCACTAGACACCTCAAAAATTTGAAAAACCGTAGAGATTCCTGACATTAACCTTAAAACTTATATAGATTGTTGAGGGGAACTTTTTTCCATGACTTTGTCTTTCTCAGTATAAATACTATAGTGCAAGGCAACTTTAGAACAATAGATCTGAATTTATATCCAGTAATAAAGCTCAAGGACGAGGTAAGTGCATCCTCCAGTGCTTCCTTTTACTCTAGTATGGACTCTACTTTCATGACCAGTAATGACTCCATGATGACACCTAAATATAGTTTAGACAAATGAATGGGTGTTACAAGATGTACTACAGATTTTCAGATCTTTTCCCCTTATAAAGGGTGGTACAGCCTGAGGGTGGTTATTGGCAAGGCATGCATCATCTCTGGTGAAATAGCCTTGTATCTGTTATGAGTCCCAACAGTATTTCTAGATATTTGTATGACATCCTTAACTGAAAAGGTGCGGTCTCCTAAGACTGGATGAAACTGATGTAATTTATCAACCATTTTGTTCTTTCCCTTATTTATGGAGGTAATATACTGTAGTTTTTGTCATGTGTGTGCAGTGCTTGGATACAATTGTTGATAATTGGATGTTAGGGTCAAATGTCAGCGACAGTTCTCTTCCTTGTCTTGTCCAAGGAATATACTTCATATTAATCATTTGGTTTCAACTTAGTGCCTTTTTGCAGTTATACCTGGTTTACACCCTTTGTGCTTGGTCTTCTCTAGTGCACCTCCTATCTGTAGCTTTGTGATGGAGAGTTGTGACACTTAAAATCTTTTGAAACTGTTGCAGTTTGCTGACAAATGTGCTCATAGCCGGCCTTAGGCATAGGCCAACTAGGCAGCCGCCTAGAGCGCCACTCTAGTAGGGGCACTTTTCAGTATTTATTTGGTGCAGGTAAATCAGGATGGGGCACCGGGTGGTGTGGTGTGGAGGGGGAGGGGGCGCCATGGAGCCCTTTTCCCTAGGGCACCAGTTGACCTAGGGCCGCTCATGCATGTTCTAGTTGCTATGCCCACATTTCAGCCATAATGTACGCATTGCATTGTTAACAAAGATCTTAATCTTGACAAATTTCACCATTTCACCTTGCCCGAGATCAGTCCGCCTGCTGCGTAACATGAATATAGATCCTTCCATTTATCAGTCAGTGTGTTAAAGTTATGGGATGTAGGCTGGAGCGACCTCATCAAAGTCCTTTTCCTCATGTGCACCTTACCTTTCGAGTTTACTGTTTTGCACTCTGATTTAACAACTGGGCGGTATAAGAAGTCTCACAAAAAGCCATCTGCTTTGCAAAGCTTATAATACAATTGTTATATTTTAAACTATACATTTCGAAACCTTTTAATATATTTTTGCAAGTAGATCCTGTTGGATTATTAAGCAGTTAAAATGTAATACCCAATATTATTTAGAATTTGTGTATGATGTATAGTGATTCTATCCATCTTATATTTTCATCCTTTTTTTCCAATTTGCTCACTACTTGGAATGTAACCATAAAATTATTGTTTTAATAACTGAAGCAATAGAAAATGTTTGCAAGTCAGGAAATATATTTCGCAATCTTCCCATTTTCTTAGTGTCCCAAAGCAATTCTTGGTTTTCTGGAGTATGAGAAACACTTTAAACCAATATCGTTATTTTTTGTGTTCTTCAGAAGGCTTTAAATAAGTTGTTTGTATAGTATTTTGGGTAACAATCACTTTTACTAAAGTTAAGTTATTCTTTTCTGTTGAATATGTTATATAATTTTGCCATTATTACAGTGTTGTCTAAAATGACACTGCCAGCCCAGTTATCTGGAATTTTGTAAATAATCGTATATCATCTGTGAATATTAATATGATTCATATGCTTGTCTTACAAATGTAAGAGAGCTATATGTTATGTATATATTAAACTGCTGGTGCAGAAGTCAATGTAAAGTACTGAGCTAAATTGTAACCACAGTGTACCCTACTGGAAAAGAACAGAAATGTATATAAACTATATACCTGTGCAAATGTATGTTTTAATAGTAGAAGCCGGAACATTTCTTTTATTTCTTTTTTTATTTAGCATTTGAATGTCAGACTTGGAACAAAGCCAATTTTCAGCAGAGGCCCGGGAAAAAATGCTCCAGATGCATGTCTTTGAAACATGGGAGGAAACCGGAGCACCCGAAGGAAACCCACACAAATGCAGGGAGTACATACAGAGTCCACACACAAGGCACCCCAGCCAAGAATTAAACCAGAGAACCTACCTCTGCACCACTGTGCTGCCCTAACATACAGAGTTAACTTGCAAAACTTCAAAAAAAATAAGTTAAAATTGTTTTACAATTGTGTTATCTCTTAGTTTCAGTGAAGCAGACACAATGTCTAGAGTTAGAGGTTTTTCTACTGTCTTGAAACAGAAATAATTACTAGGTTTCAAATGTTTTATTTTATGTTTTTTAGCATTTTATTGTTTTAAGACTTCCAAGTTCTGCAAACTTCTGAGAGATGTGTACTTCTCACACAGAGATGTTAAAATAATGTTAGTTTCTGTTAGCCTGGGAACTGAAGGCAGGTGAATGAGTGATGTCATCCAGGATAACCCAGCAGTAATATGTGATATTAATTTAAGGACTCTCTCAGAGGGAGACTGGACAATTTGTGCCTCGTCTTGGATCTAGCAGGAATATCCATTCAGCACTTCTGCATCTGCCTTGCTCTGTAAGTCTAGGGTACAGTAATTTCTTTTAGATATAGATAGGAATATAGTAAAGATTAGTTTAGATGTTTTCTGTATTTATTTCAGACTATCCTGCAATGTTGTTAAAATATTTCATGAGATTCTGAACTCTGTAGTTACGGTGTTTGAGTATTGTCTTGTTTTATTATTTATTATTAAATATATTTAAACCCTTTAATTGTGGCTGGTTTGTTTAGAGATATTTAAGCTCCTACAGTACTTGCATATGTATTTGGTACACTGTATAGGCTGCTACAATAGTTTTGCTCTTGATCACACCATTTGGATAATAGTAACATTACACAGTAAGATTGGACACCCTTTGTAAGGGCCTTAGAGTAGATGATGAGTTGTGGTTGGTGGCAGTGATAACTACCTTATAGTCTGGGCAGAAGGGGGCATAGCTAGTAACCTGTGCCAGCCTTCCCCTGGAGTGTGTGTGTGTGTGTGTGTGTGTGTGTGTATATGTACCTTTAAGAAGGTATATAAATACGGAGCATGTGCAAATCTGACTGCCATTTTGTAGTAAGCTGTTAAAGATGTAAGCATGTATGTATGTAAGGTCTGTCTGTTAACCAGATTGTTTACATTTTATGATGCTGCTATCCATCCTAATGTGTTTCTATGTATTATGGCATCTAAACAAAATACCCTGCCTGCTTGCCATCCATTAGAGAGGGACGAGCGACACTTGTGATCTTTTTAGCTAGTAACTTTTGGGGCTCTTTCCAGTTGCTTGGTATGCCTAGCAAAATGGATCCCAAAAGCAGCATTGTATTCAATAATGGGCCTTATGAATGCAGAACATATTGGGGGGGGGGGGTAATTATGAAAGTTGGACATTTTTGGCTGTAACCTAAAGTAAAGGTATAGGTATCTATGTTTATCATTGGATAGTAGTTAGTCTTCTAGAATAATGAAATGCCTGTATATTTGAAGTAAATCTACTGTTTTTTTAGAAACCTAACATAGTTTCTTGGGAGCATAGAAAGAGGTCCTGCAACTTGATATGATCTTATTTAGTGTGATTTGGATCTCAATCATTTCAGTTTTGGGGGTATCTAAGGTCTTGTCTAGAAGTGATGTGGTCTCTAACAAATATGGATACTCTACCACAGTTCCCATCAGGCAGAAAGACATGAGGAAAACCTTGTTATGGAAGGAGTACTTTTTGTACTTCTAAACTAGTGTCTATAATAACACAAGCGTATGTATTCCAAATGCAGTAAGGCCTCAAAATCGGGCAGTTGGTTTAGAGTCCTGGCATTGAGAAGACCCACTGTAATGTGGTCTGGTAATTCATACGTCCATCACTTGGAGTCTCATTAAAAGGTAATACTGGGGCAGTGAAGGCTTTATCCAGTATGCAAGCCATCCTTTGCAAAACAAGAATGGCTCTGGCATCTCTTCCCATGTTGAGGCATATCTGGATCCCTTTAGAATAACTTAAATTATGCATGCAATTGTTGAAGCCAATCATATTTTCTCTGCACTTTGGCATCATTTGAGGAGAAAGACAGCTTCCACTCAAAATCAGGACCTTACCCTTTCTAGAAGACATTCTTCTTGTACTAAAGGACATAATCTCTTTAGCGTTACACCTTTTCATTTAGTGATCCTGCTTGCAGATAGTGACAGAGAATCTTTCAAAATCAGCTAATCATTTTCAACTATTTAGATTTTTCTTGCAGTCTGCTCCATTTGACCATTAAAGTTCTCTACTAGAATAGAAAAGGATACATCACTATCCAGAATATTAATCATTAGTGATGGCTGCTGTGGGAAAGCAGCACACACAACTTTGTAATGCAATGGTTGATTTGTTTTTCTTTCTTTTTTTTTTTGTTACTCTTGTATTTCCACATTTGTTCTGACAGTGCCTAGCAGTGGGGCACCTTAAGCATATCCTTCATTTAGTTTGTCTGTCTGTGGCCAAGCATAAAGTGATCAAAATATATCCATCAATAAAATCGCATAGAACAACTTAAATCCTCATCTTAAAATTTACATCACTCAGAATTATGCTGTCTTCCATTTCAGACAGGCAAATTCCTCAAAGGCCTATGTAGACTATCCCTACTCATTTTAAAGGATCTCTAAACCGAAAAAATTGTTGTTTTGAAGACTATTTTTCAGTGACAATATTCTAAATTAATTTGTTATTGAATTTTGTTTAAACCTGCAACTTTAATGCAGTCTTTTAAGCATACTGCCACATTTCCTAAATTGTTGTCATCATTGTAACGAACAAACAATGAACAAGGAGATGTTGTCCTTAAACAAAACCTCTCAAATGATGACTGAAAGGCTGGATTAATTTTAAAGTCTGTAAGTGAACTCTTCGGATATATATGCCAAATTTCTGTAGTTTGTATATAGTCACTTCAAAGATAACCTACACAATGCTGAGTCACGTGAATATCTTTCTATTGATAAAAACATAATCACAGCCAATCAGCTGCTTAAATAGGATCATTTTAGCCTGTCAAATGAAATGTAAATCATCTCTAGAGAACAAAATATTATTGCCAGGGCAATTAGACATATTATCTGGGAAAATAAAAGCTTTCTATGAGCTAATAATTTCATTTCCATATTAATATAAAAGCATTTCTAATTAGTACCTTGCTTACAAAGTACAGCTGAAATAGTTAATTTTAGTTAAAGGATACATCAACTATTCTGGTGAAAAGTTTCAGGATTCTGACACTGTTTTTAGGCTCAAGTCATTACTATAAATTTTCTATTGATGTGCAAGTGATTTTGTAAGACATTTACAACATCTGCTATCCAGGCACATTGAAGGGCAGAGACTGCTCTCCTGATATTGTTTTCCTGTGAATAAAAGTATCCTAATCGTCTTACCAGTGAGTCACTGATTATTGGTATTTCATCATGAGTGTGGATTCGGGAGTACAGGAACACGTAAATATTGAGAGGCAGCTGTTCTTTTGCCCTTATACAGCAGACCTTTACTGCATCAAGTATCATTCATAGTTTCTGTTGTGGCCTCCAAACTGTCAAAGAATTCAGTATGATTAAGGTGGGGAGAGGGGCTTAAGATGTCCCTTTCAAACTCTGTCCTCTCTCTCCCTGGGTTGCTGTGACTGTGTACCTGGAAGGCGATGAGATATTTATTGAATAAACCTGAGGAGTCTTTTGTTAAGTTACTATTGTAGTTATTCCTTGATTGTATTACTATTTTATCATTCTTATAATGTGTGAGAATAATCATATTCTCTTGACTTATTCAGCCAATTTAATTTACTGTCAGATTTGGATGTAATACAGTGATCAGGAATTCCATTTGTGATCTTGTACTGACAACATCACATATGGATATTTTGTTCTAGACTCCTATGTATTTACACAAGTCCAGAAGATGGATTTGCTCTTCATTAGCTGAAAAGTTTACAGTTCTCACACACATTATCAAAATGCTTATTTTCCCTTGCATCATCATTAACAAATTACAAAAGTAGCATTTCATAAAAAAATCAATATACTAGCTTAATCTCTGGTGGGTGGTTATTCTTCCCATAGGTGTTTAAAAGAGGAATGACAATGACTCTGTAATTATAAAATAAAATCTACATTGAATCTGTCTTGTATAACTGCTCATAAAATTTAAATTGGGAATCAAAGGCAAAGGATTTAAAAATAGTGGTACCCACTAAATATTGCTACTTTCATTGGCTGAAAAGCTTTATAGTTGTCTTTTAAAGGGGGCCACATAACTCGTCTGAGCAAGACATTACAGCTAGACACTATAAATTTCAACATTTTTGTACATTGACTCAATTGCTCAGAAGTAAACCACAGGATGATACCAGATAAAAATGGACTCTGTGATCCATCTGCTGGGCTGGATCATTTTGTAATGCCAGTTCCAGTAAATTACTTTGTGTCCACTAATGGTACTCTGATGGCTTTAGAAAGTGGTTTTATAACCACAGGATAACACACATGTGGCATGGGCTGTCCTTAGTGAGCCCTTCTTTGTCTAACTGAACTTGCACCAACAAGTGATGCATCGTCACATAAATGTATGTACTTCCACTTGTGAGTTACAATGATGTGCTCAGTGGATTTAAATATCAGAAGGACTCATCAACCAGCTAATATGAAAACCGGCTTATTCGGGTTGGGACAGCTAGGAACCACATGTGGAGAAGTAGCAAGGCAATTTTCTCCTCACTGTTGTCACAGAAAATGAAATAAAAATAAACTCATCTCTACAACATAGACTTCCTTTAACTCCATAGAAAACTCGTGCTCTGATAACCAGCTTGTTATTAAACCCAAAAAAACTAAGCCACTGCTTTTTCTTCCTAAATCCTGCAACCACATTAAATCTACTTTCACAGTCCTGTCCCTCAATAACACACGCATCGAGGTGGAAACTAGCACTAAACTCCTTGGTGTCATCATTGACGACCAACTTAAATTCAATCTACACATTAACAACTGTATCAAGAAAACTCATCAGAAACTAGGGCTCCTCTAACGTAACAAAAGGTTTCTCACAGTGAAGCTAAAGTAACTCTCTCATATGCCTACCGCCTACCCAGTCTATTAAATGGCTCTCAAATTCCTACTTGCCTTAATTCTACAATCCTTGCCAAACTTGAATCTACCTACAACAAGATAGGCAAATTTGCAGCCCATCAAACTTACAAGACACACCACTATCTCTCATTCAAACACCTTAACTAGCTAGAACTACCTCACCAGCTTCTTCTCCCTCAACTCCAGATCATCCACTCTATCCTTTATCAGCCTTCTTACTGTCCTACCTTTTTCATCTGTCATCTCCCACTATTCACCAGTTAGATAACTCCGGAGCTCAACCTAGATCTGCTACAAATCCACAAACCTAATACTAAGAAAGGATGAATTCTCTATAGCAATACTCCTTGGAAGGCTTCCCACTAGAGAACAGGTCACTCAAAACACTTAGTCAGTTCAAGCTAGACATTAAAGAATACCTGTTAAGCCAATGGACCTGCCTCTGTATCCATCCCCTTAAATAGCTCATCAACCCTAACTGCACACCTCTATCTGCTCCCAACTTATGTAACTTTCTTTAACTTTCTAGATCTTGTCTCACATTAACTTCTCTATCCGAGGCACATTACATGCATTCCTATCTGCAGAATGTAAGATTTTACATCTTATATATACAATGAGGCTGTTTCGATTAAACCTGTATTAAATGCTAGATCACTGAGATAGTATTTTATTACATTTTTAACAGCATATGTTTTGTCTCCTTAAATCTATAATTGCCACAATGTTAATTTATGTATTTAATTGATTAATTATTTAATTAACTAGGAGTGCTTGAGTATATTTACGGCTGGTTGTTTTAATTCATTTAACGTCTGATGAAGCGAGGTGTGTACTCGTGAAAGCGCTTACGTTGTTCTTGTTTTTGTTCTTGCTATTAAATGTAGTTTGATTTTATTTACTGGATCCTTGTGGACTCTATACAGAGATTGCATTTGCTATTACTGGAACTTTTATTGCATCTCCTACGCTGCCATTGTTGGTCTTGTTTTTACTCATCTACCTGGGACTTTTTTTGGTTCGTTATATATATATATATATATATATATATATATATATATATATATATATAAACATAACATAGAACTTATGCAACTTCTTTAACTTTCTAGATCTTGTCTCACATTAACTTCTCTATCCGAGGCACATTACATGCATTCCTATCTGCAGAATGTAAGATTTTACATCTTATATATATATATATATATATATATATATATATATATATATATATAAAAACATAACAAAGAACTTATGTAACTTTCTGTAACTTTCTAGACTTTGTCTCTCATTAACTTCTCTATCCGAGGCACATTACATGCATTCCTATCTGCAGAATGTAAGATTTTACATCTTATATATATATATATATATATATATATATATATATATATATATATATATATATATATTTATATAAACATAACATAGAACTTATGTAACTTTCTGTAACTTTCTAGATCTTGTCTCACATTAACTTCTCTATCCGAGGCACATTACATACATTCCTATCTGCAGAATGTAAGATTTTATATCATATATATATATATATATATATATATATATATATATATATATATATATATAAAAGCATAACATAGAACTTATGTAACTTTCTTAAACTTTCTAGATCTTGTCTCACATTAACTTTTCTATCCGAGGCAAATTACATACATTCCTATCTGCAGAATGTAAGATTTTACATCTTATATATATATATATATATATATATATATATATATATATATATATATATATATATATATATATATATATATATAAAAACATAACATAGAACTTATGAAACTTTTTGTAACTTTCTAGATTTTGTCTCACATTAACTTCTCTATCCGAGGCACATTACATGCATTCTTATCTGCAGAATGTAAGATTTTACATCTTATATATATATATATATATATATATATATATATATATATATATATATATATATATATATATATAAACATAGCATAGAACTTGTGTAACTTTCTTTAACTTTCTAGATCTTGTCTCACATTAACTTCTCTATCAGAGGCACATTACATACATTCCTATCTGTAGAATGTAAGATTTTACATCATATATATATATATATATATATATATATATATATATATATATATATATATATATAAACATAACATAGAACTTATGTAACTTTCTTAAACTTGCTAGATCTTGTCTCACATTAACTTCTCTATCCGTGGCACATTACATACATTCCTATCTGCAGAATGTAAGATTTTACATCTTATATATATAGATGTATAAACATAACATAGAACTTTTGTAACTTTCTGTAACTTTCTAGACTTTGTCTCACATTAACTTCTCTATCCGAGGAATGTAAGATTTTACATCTTATATATATATATATATATATATATATATATATATATAAACATAACATAGAACTTATGTAACTTTCTTTAACTTTCTAGATCTTGTCTCACATTAACTTCTCTATCCTAGGCACATTACATGCATTCCTATCTGCAGAATGTAAGATTTTACATCTTATATATATAGATATATAAACATAACATAGAACTTATGTAACTTTCTTTAACTTTCTAGATCTAGTCTCACATTAACTTCTCTGTCCGGGGCATATTACATGCATTCCTATCTGCAGAATGTAAGATTTTACATCTTATATATATATATATATATATATATATATATATATATATATATATATATATATATATTAACATAACATAGAACTTATGTAACTTTCTGTAACTTTCTAGATGTTGTCTCACATTAATTTCTCTATCCGAGGCACATTACATATATTCCTATCTGCAGAATGTAAGATTTTACATCTTATATATATATATATATATATATATATATATATATATATATATATATATATATGTAAAATCTTACATTCTGCAGAACTTATGTAACTTTCATAAACTTTCTAGAGACAAGATGAGAAAGTTAAAGAAAGTTACATATGTTATGTTTTTATATATATATATATATATATATATATATATATATATAAGATGTAAATCTTACATTCTGCAGATAGAATACATGTGCTCGGAAGAGAACTGATTCTAGAAAGTTTCTAGATAGTCTATGTTATATATCTATATATATATAAGATTACATTTCCTATAGACTAATGTGTTCAGAAGTTAGTGTGAGACAAAGTATAGACTCTAGAAAGTTAAAGATATATATATGTTATATATATATATATATATATAGATATATGTATATAGATATAAGATGTAACTTTCTTTAACTTTCTAGATAGAATGTGCTCATTAGACTTCTTATCCTAGAAAGTTTATATAAGTTCTATGTTATGTTTATAGATTATATATATATATATATATATATATATATATATACATATATATATAAACATAACATAGAACTTATGTAACTTCTTTAACTTTCTAGATCTTGTCTCAAATTAACCTCTCTATCCGAGGCACATTACATACATTCCTGTCTGCAGAATGTAAGATTTTACATCTTATATATCTATATATATATATATAAACATAACATAGAACTTATGTAACTTTCTAGATCTTGTCTCACACTAACTTCTCTATCCGAGGCACATTACATGCATTCCTATCTGCAGAATGTAAGATTTTACATCTTATATATATATATATATATATATATATATATATATATATATATATATCTATATATATATATAAACATAACATAGAACTTATGTTACTTTCTTTAACTTACTAGATCTTTTCTCACACTAACTTCTCTATCCGCGGCACATTACATGCATTCCTATCTGCAGAATGTAATATTTTACATCATATATATATATATATATATATATATATATATATATATATATATATATATATATATGTATTTATAAACATAACATAGAACGTATGCAACTTTCTGTAACTTTCTAGATCTTGTCTCACATTAACTTCTCTATCTGAGGCACATTACAGGCATTCCTATCTGCAGAATGTAAGACTTTACATCTTATATATATATATATATATATATATATATATATATATATATATATATAAACATAACATAGAACTTTTGCAACTTCTTTAACTTTCTAGATCTTGTCTCACATTAACTTCTCTATCCGAGGCACATTACATACATTCCTATCTGCAGAATGTAAGATTTTACATCTTATATATATATATATATATATATATATATATATATATATATATATGTATATAAAAACATAACATAGAACTTATGTAACTTTCTTTAACTTTCTAGATCTTTTCTCACACTAACTTCTCTATCCGCGGCACATTACATGCATTCCTATCTGCAGAATGTAATATTTTACATCATATATATATATATATATATATATATATATATATTTATAAACATAACATAGAACGTATGTAACTTTCTGTAACTTTCTAGATCTTGTCTCACATTAACTTCTCTAACTGAGGCACATTACAGGCATTCCTATCTGCAGAATGTAAGACTTTACATCTTATATATATATATATATATATATATATATATATGTAGAATCCAAACAATGACGAGCCGTGGTAGTGCACGTTCCAAGGAATAAATGTGTATACCAATCCAAACAAAGATGAAGTGCCTATAAAATCCAGCCAAAGCACTTCTATACATCCAAGGCTACAAGCTCATTACCAACCACTTGTCGGAATAAAGATGGAAATAGTGGCTGCAACAATCTGCTAACAGATTTTATACACACAGATTATAGTTATTCAATATGCATTTTAAACAATTTTTGGTTTTTTATATCACTTTTCAGTTTGTATACATGGTTTTAATTATTGATTTTATCCTCAATATCCTACATTTGTTATAGATCCAGATATATTAGCAAACGCTCATTGTTCAACCCAGATACATTTACTTCATAGAGTGATTGTTATCATAGCATTTTATTTTGTCCCCCCCCCCCCCCTTACACCACATTGGTCTTATATCAGCATTTTGAACATGTATTTGGTTCTGTCGCCAATATGGACGTTGCTTCTTTGTTTTTGTATGTGTTATGTACATTACTCGAATTTGACCTTTTGGATTTGTATATGAGAAGAGCTATTTCAATGTGCTATGTCGCTTAGACATCTTGTTAGCTTGAGTATCTTACTAAGAAGTTTTAATCTAAGTGTGATCTGTATAACACGTTGGCTTTGTAATAATGATGTTATGTGTTGTTAAAATGAAGTTTTTTAGAGTTTTATTTGTATTTGTAACATTGCTATTATGAATTATTTGATTTTATATTATTTGATTTTATTATTGCACTGCCACTTTAAATGCTTTAGCACAGCATACCAGGAAGTTAGTAGGAGTGACTTCCTTCTATGTATTTTTAAAAATTGGCTCTTACAGAGCACTTGTTGTTTGTCTGATGAAGCTCTGTATTGCCGTGAAAGCTCACATGAATAAAGAAGGTTGAACCGAATGGTTTTTTCTTTTACTGATGCTGGATTTGTACAAGGAAGCAGCCTGCTAACAGTTTATATGGTATAACAGAGTTTAAGGAACCGAATGGTGTTTGTCTCCTACGGAGATTGGATGTGTACAAGGAAGCAGTTCGCCTAGAAATATTCTTGGTTTGATAGTGGACTACAGCCTAAACACAAGGTACACTGAGGTTGGTCAAAAAAGATTGTTGCAGCCACTATTTCCATCTTTATTCCGACAAGTGGTTGGTAATGAGCTTGTAGCCTTGGATGTATAGAAGTGCTTTGGCTGGATTTTATAGGCACTTCATCTTTGTTTGGATTGGTATACACATTTATTCCTTGGAACGTGCACTACCACGGCTCGTCATTGTTTGGATTCTACATAAATTTGGGATTTGGTGGTTTCTACTATATATATATATATATATATATATATATATATATATACATATATATAAACATAACATAGAACTTTTGCAACTTCTTTAACTTTCTAGATCTTGTCTCACATTAACTTCTCTATCCGAGGCACATTACATACATTCCTATCTGCAGAATGTAAGATTTTACATCTTATATATATATATATATATATATATATATATATCTATATATAAAAACATAACAAAGAACTTATGTAACTTTCTGTAACTTTCTAGACTTTGTCTCTCATTAACTTCTCTATCAGAGGCACATTACATGCATTCCTATCTGCAGAATGTAAGATTTTACATCTTATATATATATATATATATATATATATAAACATAACATAGAACTTATGTAACTTTCTTTAACTTTCTAGACTTTGTCTCACATTAACTTCTCTATCCGAGACACATAACATGCATTCCTATCTGCAGAATGTAAGAACTTATGTAACTTTCTAGATCTTGTCTCACACTAACTTCTCTATCCGAGGCACATTACATGCATTCCTATCTGCAGAATGTAAGATTTTACATCTTATATATATATATATATGTATATATATATATATATATATATATATCTATATATATATATAAACATAACATAGAACTTATGTTACTTTCTTTAACTTACTAGATCTTTTCTCACACTAACTTCTCTATCCGAGGCACATTACATGCATTCCTATCTGCAGAATGCAAGATTTTACATCATATATATATATATATATATATATATATATATATATATATATAAAACATAACATAGAACTTATGAAACTTTTTGTAACTTTCTAGGTTTTGTCTCACATTAACTTCTCTATCCGAGGCACATTACATGCATTCTTATCTGCAGAATGTAAGATTTTAAATCTTGTATATATATATATATATATATATATATATATATATATATATATATACAAACATAACATAGAACTTATGTAACTTTCTTTAACTTTCTAGATCTTGTCTCACATTAACTTCTCTATCCGAGGCACATTACATACATTCCTATCTGTAGAATGTAAGATTTTACATCTTATATATATATATATCTATATATATATCTATATATATATATATATATATATATATATATATATATATATATATATATATATATATATATAAACATAACATAGAACTTATGTAACTTCTTTAACTTTCTAGATCTTGTCTCACATTAACCTCTCTATCCGAGGCACATTACATACATTCCTATCTGCAGAATGTAAGATTTTACATCTTATCTATATATATATATATATATATATATATATATATATCAACATAACATAGAACTTATGTAACTTTCTTTAACTTTCTAGAGTCTAGACTTTGTCTCACACTAACTTCTCTATGCGAGGCACATTACATACATTCCTATCTGCAGAATGTAAGATTTTACATCTTATATATGTATATAGATATAAACATAACATAGAACTTATGTAACTTTCTTTAACTTTCTCATCTCTTGTCTCTCAATAACTTCTCTATCCGAGGCACATTACATGCATTCCTATCTGCAGAATGTAAGCTTTTACATCATATATATATATTATATATATATATATAAAAACATAACATTGAACTTATGTAACTTTCTTTAACTTTCTAGACTTTGTCTCTCATTAACTTCTCCATCCTAGGCACATTACATACATTCCTATCTGCAGAATGTAAGATTTTACATCATATATATCTATATACATACATATATATATATATATATATATATATATATATATATATATATATATATAAAAATAACATAGAACTTATGTAACTTTCTTTAACTTTCTAGATCTTGTCTCACTTTAACTTCTCTATCCGAGGCACATTACATGCATTCCTGTCTGCAAAATGTAAGATTTTACATCTTATATATTTATATATATAAACATAACATAGAACTTATGTAACTTTCTTTAACTTTCTAGATCTTGTCTCACACTAACTTCTCTATCCGAGGCACATTACATGCATTCCTATCTGCAGAATGTAATATTTTACATCTTGTGTGTGTGTATATATATATATATATATATATATATATATATATATATATAAACATAACATAGAACTTATGTAACTTTCTTTAACTTTCTAGATCTTGTCTCACATTAACTTCTCTATCCGAGGCACATTACATACATTCCTATCTGCAGAATGTAAGATTTTACATCATATATATATATATATATATATATATATATATATATATACATATATATAAAAATGTAACATAGAACTTATGTAATTTTCTGTAACTTTCTAGACTTTGTCTCTAATTAACTTCTCTATCCGAGGCACATTACATGGATTCCTATCTGCAGAATTTAAGATTTTACATCTTATATATATATATATATATATATATATATA